>NC_006685.1:1833700-1851200 GCF_000091045.1 Cryptococcus deneoformans JEC21
GCTTTTTCCCGGCGATTATAAGGCGTTTCCGCGATGTTTTGAAAACGTAATTTCGGCGACTGAAAGAACCACGCAAAAGGGTTCTTCGCTCGACATGATGATGACAGTTTTACACACATCTCTCGTTTATATAACACCTTTTTTTCAGCATGAACGCATACAGGTCGATCTTCTCGCTTTTCACTTGGCGATCGACGAACTCCTATTTTTGCCTATCTTTCTTCGCTTCGTCGCTTCTCGTACACATAAATGGCATGAATGCCAATGATGTCAGTCTACTATAACGGTTGGATTCTTACACCAATTTTATTAGATAATTAAGATAATTATGAAAAGAGGCAGAAAAAGGAGAAAACACATAAAGACCACGCATCAATAAGACAAACAGAAGACCAGGCAGGATATCATCGGGATTCATTGTTTCCAATATACATTTGAATGTTTCCTTTTCACTCCATCCACCTCTTCATATCGCATTCTCGCATCCCAACGTGCAGCGCCAATCAGGACAAGTAATGACAAGAGGACCCAGAATGTTGATAAAGACATTTACTAACAAAGACGATCAGTTGGGTACTGTACTAATCAAAAGAGCGAAGCAGGCTTACTTTGGCGATCATCATAGTAACAAACTCGTTGTAGTCGATCATTCCGTCACCTGAACATGTAAAAGTCAGACTTTCGCATTGATCGTACCACGTCCGACACAATATCCTCACCGTCCTTGTCTGCCTCTCGAATCATTTCGCTGATCTCAGCGTCTGTGAGCTTCTCACCAAGATTGGCTATACCACATCATTAGCATAAAGGCCTGCAGAAACTTTCTTTCCAAACCTCGTTTGCATCAACTTACTCATGACGTGCTTCAACTCGGCAGCAGAAATATGACCGTCGTTGTTCTTGTCGAAAACCTATTCGAGCGAGAGTCGTCAACTTAACATTCATCTTTTTCGTCTCCTTGGACGCTGGGCTGATACGAATCTCACCTTGAAGGCTTCTCGGATCTCCTCCTCGGAGTCGGTGTCGTGCATCTTCCTAGCCATAAGAGTCATGAATTCGGCAAAATCGATAGAGTTGTTTCCATCGGCATCAACCTAATAGTTATTCAAAGTCAGATTAGCTCTCAAACATGTTTGTTACAGACGCCATTGCCCATTGCGACGACTAAAACTCGTCCCGAGTACAGCTTTGAAGAGGGACCAAAGACACACCTCGTTGATCATGTCTTCAAGCTCAGCTTGAGTAGGGTTCTGGCCGAGAGATCGCATAACGGTACCGAGCTCCTTGGTAGTGATAGTTCCATCTCCGTCTGTGGTAGACCATAGGTAACGAGGTGCAATATGGTAAAGGGATCAATGGGGCGGGGAGAGTTAAAGAGGTGAAGAAAGAACATGAAAAGTGCAAGATGAAAGAGATATCCTTTGAGTCAGTATTACTCCAAAAGTACTCCAATGGTTATTGCGCACCCTTATCGAACAAAGAGAAAGCCTCTTTGAATTCTATCACATGTGAATCAGTTAATGAAAAGAGTGTGCTAAAAATAGGCAGATATGCGTACCAGCAATTTGTTCTGTAGGGAATGCCCATAATGATCAGTATAATCGCCCACAGCATCCCTTTCCAAAGTGGCGGTATAAAAGCTTACCCTTAGTCTACAGAGGTCATGTAGACGAATCCATCAGCAACCGTTCACTTGTGTCGCGGAGAACAGGGGGAGTGTATGCGACGCCATCGGCAGGGTGTTGCAATGGGAAGGTATACTCACAAGTTGTTCAGCCATCGTAAGTTATGTAGGTTGTTGTTACTCGTGATGTTTCGTGAAAGATGTAAAAGTACAGTTAAGATTAGTTGTAGAATGCACGAATTGCACGCCAGTAGGTGAACTGTATGACGGATGAAGCACACGCCGCGTTGGCCGTGAGAACAGTGATCAGCCTCACTTTTCAGGAAATTATCAGGCTTACATATGATGACGTAACTGTGTCTGTTATGTCTTTTCAGCGACTCGCTCTGTCACTGCAGGAAATCTTAGTTTCCATCGTATACTCCTTCAATCGCCTCCTAACTACTCCAAAAAATGTCGGCAACCTACTCAAATAGGTCCTTTTCGGTATACAATGTACCGCCACAACTTCTCGAAACCCTAGCTGTCCGGTCTATCCAAGCACAAAACGGCGACCAGCAGCAGTCCGCTCTCCCTACGTCAGCGTCTACCTTGGCTGCAGCAGCGCCGCCTGCCGCCGGTACTGGTATCAGTTGTCAGACATGTCCTCAAGCAGACTTCGATACTATTGAAGAGCAGCGGGCGCATTTCAAAAGCGATTGGCATCGATATAATGTCAAGGTCAAACTGAATGCAAGTGGCAAGGTTATCAGTCTTGAGGAGTGGGACAACATGGTTGAAGGTGTGTGTCTATCGACCATGGCTCGAAAGACATCAATGAAATGTTTGGGCAAGCTGACAATATGAAATTTAGGTATTTCATCAATATCGGGAAGTGCTTCTTCTACCTCTGGATCCGAGCAGAGCAAAGTGGCTCGTCTACTCAAGAATCAATCACTTGATGAATCAGACGACGGCTCTTCTGCTGCTGCCGAGCTGGCTGATCGTCAACGTCGAGCCCATCTTCGTACAGCCGTCATTTGGTTCTCCCCTTGCGCCCCTGTTCCTGAACTAAACATACCGAAAGACACCCAATTCGGCGTTCACCGAGCTCTCTTTCCCCCTTATGAAAAGGCTGGTGACTATCTGGAGGAATTGAGACGAATGCAGCTGACGGGTGATGAAGAAGAGGATGGGGAGAGGAGGTTGACGTTTTTGATGGTTGCAGGAGGACATTTTGCAGGAATGGTTGTTGGGATAAGACCGAGGGGCAAAACGGAGAAGCAAGACGTCAAAGGAGCTGGGGACGTGAGGGTTCTGAAACACAAGACTTTCCATCGTTATACGAGTACGTCTTGAGGTCTCTCTAGCTTAAACGCATACGCTGACATATATGATAGCTCGTAAGAAGCAAGGTGGGTCTCAGGCAATTAACGACAACAACAAGTCAAAAGCCATCTCTGCCGGTGCCATGCTCCGTAGATACGGTGAACAAGCCCTTCAAGAAGAAATTCGTGCGCTTCTTATCGATTGGGCCGATGATATCCATGCTTCAGAGCGTATATTCATCCGTGCCAGTACGCATGGAAAAAAGTCTTTTTGGGGCTACGAAAACGCTCCGCTCGAGAAGAATGATGAACGGATAAGGACGTTCCCTTTCCCTACGAGAAGACCGACCTTACAAGAATTGTTGAGGTGTTGGCATGAGTTAACAAGGGTTAGGGTTTCTCATTTGAGCGAGGAGGCATTGAAACAGCAAGATGAAGCGTACATCGCTTCACTCCAGCCCAAGACGCAGACAAAGGCCAAGCCTGCCCCCGCGCCAGTCAAGGAAGTCAAGTCAATAGCACCAAAGATTTCGGCGGAGGAAGAGGCGAGATTGGACAGATGGAAGAGATTGGACGAAATGGTACGGAAAGGACGTATTAATGCGTTGAAACCTTTCTGGGAAAAGTACAGCGAAGAATTTTTATCCAACCCTGCTTCAGCATCGTCTTCCCTTTCTCCCGAAGAAAAATCACAGTACACACAACCTTATCTTCTCTCCGCAGCGTCATCGTCATCTCAACCTGAAGTCTTGACATACTTCCTTTCCGAACTTAAATTTGACCCGACCCTGGCCGTCCCTGGTGACGCGTTAAAACGCCCATATGACCTCGCCGCATCAAAAGTTATGAGAGATATCTATCGTAAGGTTGCTTACGACAATCCAGACTTGTGGGACTGGAAAGCGGCGCGCGTGCCACCAGGATTGAGCGAGGAAATGGAGGCAGAGCAAAGGGAGAAGAAAGCCGGAAGGAGAAAGGGGTTGAAGGAAAAGCTCAAGGAGAGGGAGAAGTCTAGACAGGAAGCAGAGGTGAGGGAAGCGCAAGAAGAGGAGGAGAGACGGTTGAAGACGGAGAAGCAAGAGAGGGAGAAGCCAACGAGGTTGGGTGTGAGCGGTCCGCAGAAGTTGGGTGGTGGTTCTGCCGAAGGGCTGGCCGGGCTGAGTGCGGAGATGAGGATGCAGATTGAAAGAGAACGGAGAGCTAGGGCTGCAGAGGCGCGGTTTGGCAGCAGATAGGTTATTTGTATTTGCATAGTGGCCTAGATCTATATACAACAACACAATGATAATTCCCCTGTAATCGTAAAGGCACAACAAACTATCTGCTGCGCAAGGCGGACCACCTTTCCGTAAACTTCTCATTCATTTGCAACCTTAAAGCTTCTTCTCTGCTTACGTACTCCTCCACTGAGTCTATCAAAAGATTGTGCAGCACAACTGCTGCTAGGACCATGTCTCGTGCCTTTTCTGCTTCGTCGGCGTAAATAAGAATGTGCGCCGCATTGAGGTATTGCCACCGAGATTTGATCATACCCCATGCTGTTTGTATCATATTGCGTATCAATGGTTGGGCTTGGTGGTTGAAGAACATCTGTGAGAAAACATAAGCATAGTACTAAGCAGGAGAGCAATGAATGTTGAGTACCTGTCGTTGGACAGTGGGATCATCTGTCTCTTGCTGTTTCGGGTCCAGATCATACAGAGGCAAAACCATGTTGCCACACTCAAATCCCTTATCGGCCACGACAAACTGTTTGCCGTCGAAATACTCCCCAGTACTTCCGCTTCGCCATGGTAGCCCATCTTGCATCGTCTTGTCTTGTCCTTTCCCCTCTGTGGGCCCTGCAACAACCATCCGCATTCTCAAACGGTCATCACACACCCCCAAAAAATTGTACCCTTCGCGACAGCTTTCCTGCCAATACTCCATTGGCCCACCAGGTTTCAATCCACCTCTGTGAAAATGCATGTGAATGCCGTCAAGATAGCCAATACATTCGGGTATGCGATTGGACGATGGAGAATGTGAGCAAATGAAGGAACGTTCTTGTGATGAAGGCCAGGAAACGATCAAAGGGAACTGTTCGAGGACGGCGGTGAGGGCGCGTTTGGTCCACTCGTTTGTAGTACCGGCTATGACGAAGGATCAGTTTTCGCGTATGAAAACTGGTAGTGCTTACCACTGATGCCAAATTTCTGCTGTATGTCCTTGGTAGTCATGCACCCAGGCTGAGCCAATCTATACACCAGTAAAGCTAGTTGATACTCTGCTTTCGCCTGTTTTCTACTCCCCGTGCTCTGGAACACTGACGCGCCTGCAAATCTAACCCATATCTCTTTCTCCATCTCCTGCTTTGACATCCTAAAGCTTCTCCTAAATTCCTCCTCTGGGGCATTCAGTATGGCATCTATGTTCTCGGACATGCTTGAAGAGAGATGGGACTTTTTGTATGTCGCAGGACGGTCATAGTACCGTTTGCTCTCTATTTCCGTGCGACGCGCCAGCTCGGCATCGTATTGTGCTCGATATTTCGGTATATGAAGCAGGGGTTGAAGTTGCTGTAGACTACTGTCGAGTTCCCGGAGGGCTCTTGCCTTCTTGGTGACTTTGGGCATTTGAGATATGTTGATTGCGTGTTGGAAAGAGAAGAGTGGAGCAGTAAAGTGGAGGTAATGAGAGCCCCTCAGTATTGTTGTTTGTTGCCGCGTACCGAGTATGTAGTTACGATGTTAATTAAGCCTGTCGCCATCGCTTTATTATTAGTTCCCGCGGTCGTTACTCTCCACTATTATCTGCGCACTTCGCTATACTCTGATATACTTTCCCCCCAAATCGCTCACAAGCTATGGACCAGGACGGATTTCACTCAATTGCATGGGACGACGCACCCTCAAGCAACCCTCCTCTGTCTGCCCCGTCGCCATCTCAATCGCCATTTGAAGAGGGCTTCGAATCCATCTCACCGTCATCCGCACAACCGCCGGCTTCAGATCAGTATGAAGGTTACGATAACTCAAAGGCTGGTGAAGCTGGAGACGTTGGGGTGACATTGGATAGGAGGGAGAGGCTTGGGGGTCACGAAGTTGATGGATCAGTCTGGAATGGGAAATGGATGGATGTGCAGGTCAGAGAACCCGCCAAAGAGCACGAGGGGAGTAAGGATATGTACGTTTCGTACGCTGTCAAGACAGAGGCAAGTTTATGACTGTGTGAATGGGAGAATGTTCTGATTTCAATGAATAGACGAGCCTTCCAACATTCAGGAAACCTCTCACAGTTGTCCGGAGGCGATTTCAGGACTTTGTCTTTCTGCGAGAACATCTCGTGAAGAACTTTCCAGCTTGCGTCGTGCCTCCGATCCCTGATAAGCATCGTTTAGGTAAGCTCCTTGCCTATCATATGGAGATCATCGCTCAATCATATGAACAGAATACATCAAGGGAGACAGGTTCTCTCCTGAGTTTGTCGAACGTCGCCGATTGGAGTAGGTACAAGCTTTGGTGAAAGATCGACCTATGCTGATGCTATCAACAGTTTGCAACGATTCGCGGATAGGATAGCACGCCATCCCGTCCTTCAACGTAGCCAACTTGTCAACGACTTCCTTCAAAGCACAGAATGGGCAAGTCCATTTGGTATACCAGCCCACTAGCAAGCTAACACTGCTGTACAGAGCGTAGCCAAGCACCACCACATCTCCCATCCACCTCCTGAATCTCACGCGTCTCTCATAGACTCCTTGTCTGACACCTTTATCAATGCTTTCTCACGGGTTCGTAAGCCCGATGCGAGATTTGTGGAGATGACCGAAGAGTTGGAGAGGTTTGAAGAAGGCCTGACTGGAGTGGAAAGGGTCGTTGGGCGAGGAAAGAGTCGGGTTGATGGTACGGCTCTTATTATTGGTGATGGGATTATAGAGCGCTGATAATCTATCTAGACCTGGCGGCTGATTATCAGGACATGGCAGCTGCTTATCAAGGATTGGGGTACCTCGAATCAGGTATCACCGAACCCCTCAACCGCTTCGCAGAGAAGATGCTGGACTTTTCCACTCTGCTCAAACACATGGTATGCGTCTACCCATACTTAACGAAAATTCTTATACTGACGCGATAGTACATCGATAGAATAACACAACCATCGAACCGTTCCTCTCTTCCTCCCATTCACTCCTCTCATACTCTGCCACCCACCGTAACGTCATCAAGCTCCGAGATCAGAAGCAACTCGACTTTGAAGAACTCTCTGCCTATCTCTCGGCCATTGTGTCAGAACGTGATCGCCTTGCAGCCCTTTCCTCGGGTCACACTGCCGCTCCTGTAGGTCTCGGAACGTATCTCCGTGATCAGATGGATAAATTGCGCGGAACGGATGACATCCATACCCGGCGGGAAAGGATGAGGAAGATGGATGGGAAAATCAAAGAGTTGCAAGATGCTGTGACATTGGCGCATGAGACGAGTAATGCGTTTTCGGAAGAGGTTATCAAGGAGCATGCGTATTTCGAGCTGGAAAAGAAGCAGGAGATGAAGGATGCGTTGCAGGCGTATACGGATGGACAGGTGGAGATGCTGCAACAGGCGATGGATGACTGGGATCGCGTAAGTGCCTGCATCCACGCGTGGTAGAGACTGTTTGGCTAATTCTTCTATCGCGGGCGATCACAGATTATTCCACTTCTTCAACGAATACGCGTAGATGTTTGAGTGTCGCAATCACTAAAACTAAATTAAAACGGTGGTTTTGCTCTTCGTTTGTTGTATATGCAGTCTCGTCATAATCCTTGGTTGAAAGCAGATAGGAAGGTAAATTAGAAATCATGACTTTTCATTCCCCCGATTTGTATAAACAATGCCCATGCTATGCCTTACACCATGACAACCAAGCACCCCCTTTAATACATAAGTATCACAACACCTTCGCTTATTCTTCTTTATTGCCTCTTTGCCAGCTCCTCCGCTGCCAAAACGATCTCCTTCCCCCCTATCGTACCGGTTCTTCCACTCACACCAAACGTTAACGCATAACCGGGGGGCAACTCTGTTCCCGCAGGCGGCAATTCGAGCACAGGCCAGCTGGCGGGTTTCGGCTTGACGAGAGTGATTTCAACTTTGGTGCTGAGGATACGGTAAGAAGATACGTTGGGGTCAATGGGTCCGTAGAGAGTGACGGTTTTGAGAACTCGTTTGTTTGAAGGGAGAGAGAGGGAAAGAGAGAGTGTTTGCGGGGTGAATGTGATGGTGGAACGAGACTTATCGGCACTGGAGATAAAATGCTGGTTAGAACTATTAATGCGGTATGGGGAATACTTACCCTTTGGCGAATGCGGAGACGATCACTTGTGTTGGTGTTTGATAATGATCCAGTCTACAGTTGACTACTTCCTCCTTGGTCTATTCGACATGCCATATATCAGCATCGCGTGTTTGATTGTCTTGCAAAGTAGAAAAGTGCAGAGCACAGACTCACTTCATCCTTCTTTGGTCCCATAAACAAATGCTTCCCTTCTTTACATCCCGGGATCTTCATGAATTCATCAAACTCGAGCACTCGTCGCTTACAGCACAAGTAACCCTTTGAACCTTCGTGGAATATCGCCTACGCCAACGTTCTTTCATCAGTGTTGTAGGTGAATGGAAAAAAAAGATTGAAACTGACAGCCTGAGGGTGGTATCTACAAACCGCTTTCTCCCCGTCTCCTCTGGAGACCTCCTCCCCTTCCCAAGTAGCTCCACATGCAAGACGTTTGCATCTTGCACCCTCGGGTACAGGAACAGAAGGATCATCCTGCTCCTCTTCCTTGACCTCTTTATGCTCCTTGTTGGGTTGAGAAGGTGTAACAGCTGTAAGCGCGGATGGAACAGAAGAAGGAGCGGAGGTGGCAGTGTTTGAAATCTTGCTAGATTCAGCGGTTGGAAGCTTGGCAGTGGGCGCGGCAGTGCCGTACGTTTCGACACCGTCACTCGAGATGTTGGTGACTACTAGATGTGATCCAGCCTCGGAACCTCTTTGCGGGGCAGCGGGGTTGACGCGAGGCGCTGATGTGTGTTTGCCTTTTGTGCAAGGTGGGAGCGCCATGAAAGCGTCGAATTCGAGAACAGGCTTGTTGGTCTCTTTGCAGCATGCTGTGACCAAGATCAGTATGTCAGATTCATGATATTTGACAGAGACTTACACCATGACTTGAGTCCCTCGTGAAAGATCTATAGAATGTTAGAATGTACAACAGCAATGTACAGTCAAAGAGAACATACTGGCCCTCCTGGGTGATAAGCGCAGCTGCCATCTTGGTTGTTATCTTCTTCGTATTCCTTTCCACAAGTTTGATTTGTGCACTTGAGTACTGCCATTGTGGGCTGCTTGGAAAAAGTCGGAGATCCACAAAACTATCCTGGGCAGATGTTATCGAGCGAAATATCTGCTGGTGCTAACGACGGAAGATGGATGGACTGGAAATGTCTAGAAACAGAAGTCACGTGACTCAGCCTTGTTCTATTTATTGTTGCCTCGGCTCTCCGTTTGTGTATCACCTGACTAACGAACTCATGCACATCACAACCATGCAGTATAAGAACAAATAAGATCAACAAATACAAGCTGTGAAAGTTAAGAAGCTAGCAATAGTTAAAGACGCCAGATCGTCTCATGCCAGCGATGATAAGACATCGTACTCCATTAGAAGGTTAAGTGACTTTTACTATGCTACGTAGCCCGCCTGTCATCGTCTCAACCACCAAAGGACAACAAAGATCCACAGGACGAATAATAAAAACATCATTAGCCAACACCAGTTCCCGCCCTGCCGTTTGGCCATCTTGTTCATCCGCCTGAATGTCCCGCTCAGGAAGGAAGAGGTGGATGAAAAGGTGTCATTCTAATTTTTATGGTTAGGGGCGTACAGCATGAAAAAAAAAAAAAAAAGAGATCGGAGATGGATACTTGCCATGTTGCCTAATTGGATATTACTATCCCGCACTTCGTTTCCTATTCCTGTTGTGATCTGCACCTTCCCGTAAGCAAATACAAATTCCACAGTCACCTGATTACGACTCACGTCTTTCAAGATCTTAACCTTGCCTAACAACCCTTCTAACCGTTCATCATTCTGTCCCTCGATGTCATGTGTTGCTCTCGTATATCCGCTCCCCATGCCACCTCCGTATGGGGATTCTGAGAATTGACTTGTACCTGCTGAGGATCCTGGTCGGAATGATGAAGGAGATACGCGCCCGGAAGATGGACCCGACGGAGGGAAGAGGGCATTGGATGATTGTGGATTCCGTTGAGATAGTGTTGTTAGACTGAGGGTGCCAAGAAGGGATAGACGGAGAACGCGACGCCAGCGGTAGCAGATTGGGGTCGTTAGTGGGTGCAAATACTTGGACCAGGATGAAGACCCACTGGCTCATTCTGTATTGGATGATCGAGTGCGGTGTGGACGTGATTTGTAAATAAATGCTGACAATGTGCTTCGGAATTGGGATCTCTGTTCGTTGCAGCGCGGGTAGGGGGCTTGGTTACGGAAAACTCTACAGTTCTGTGATATATGCTTGTTCTTCAAGTCGTGAAGAGATCTGGCCAAGAAATGATCCGCCGGATTGGTGTGTGGTGGCTCGTGGCTATGCATGGGATCAAATGCCCGAGATTGGGAACTCGCTGTTTTTCCTTCACCGGTGCGGGCGGCGTGCCCCGCTCTGGAATCCGCCCTCTGGTGTCCCGCTTTCTGGTGGCTAGACTGGGCGGGAGTATATTATCTAGCTGGGGTGCCTTGGGCTATCCCTCTGGTTGATGTCCCTGATTGTCCTGGCTTTCACTTTTCCCAGGCACGGCTCTCCCAGAGTCATGACAGACCGAAAGAACAGGAGGGGATTGCGACTTGCGAGGGGGCACTAGCTCTTCAGCTCTCCACTTTCTTTGGCCACTGTTTTTCCCTTCGCTCTCACCCGCTGCCATAGCTCATGCCTATAATAGCTCCTCCCTCCCCTCGACTCCCCGCCCCTCGTATACTCCCGTCTCCGTACTTGCCAGCACAGCACCGTTCCCACTCACAGCCCCACAATGTCAAAGTACCCCCAGCCTCACCACTCCCCGTATCACTCCTCCAGTTCCCTCCCTCAGCAGACATCCCAACAGCAGCCGTCTGTCCAGTATTTATACGACCCGTCACAACCCTATACCTCCGCCATCCCCTCGCCACAGCTCAACAGCAATCTATCCAGACCCCCAAACTCTGGCCCGGCCAGTACCGCCCCTTCTTCTTCACCCAGATTTCAGCCATATTCGCGCCCGCAACCACAGCGATCGACCTCGTCCAACTCTACCCAATCGGTGCAGCAGAATAACAATATGGGTATGCCGCCTCCTAGTCTCCCGCCGTCAAATTCCATACGCCCTCCTACTCAAATATCGCCATCTCATCAACCGTCGCCGCTTCACCAGTCTGCGTTATCCTTTCTTCCCCCTCAAGAACTCTCAAGAGGCTACAGTGAATCGACGCACAGTCCTAACCATCTTTCTAATCCACTATACAACACTGGTTACGACGAGATAATGTACAGCAACACGGGTGTGCAGCAACCGTACCTGCCTGTTTTACCAGATACGGGAAACCACGAGCCTTGGGACAGACCTCTGAACGATCAAAGAGTTGGACCAGACGAATACTCCCAGGCAAGTGATTCGCATTGCCAAGTCACTCGATGACGAGACTAACCTTGCACTCGCCCGCAGGCACTGGCCATTTACACTCATATCTATGATTCTGTCCCCTACTTTGTCCCCAACACTCAACCTGCCCCTCATATACCTGAAAACCACAACCACACGACCACATACGAATCAGTTGTTCTTCTTGCCAATGAAGGGCACCAGATCCTCACAGGGCAAGTGGACTCCCATCAACGTCACACCCTCACGTCCTCGACGGGAGTTGGTGTCACATCATTGCCCACAGGAATGGGCGGTGCTGCTCAAGTCCATACGGGACCTAGTCCGGGACCTGGTGCAGCGTCCACGAATCATGCCAACGCAAATCCGAACAATATCAACCACGGGAACAACATCAGTATCGGGAACGGGAAGCAGGGAAGCAGTGGTACCGCGAGCGGTGCTGGTACGCTGTCAGGAAGCACGATGACGGCGGGAAGGAAGAGGGGGAATTCGGGCGACAAGAAGAACGGGCCTCCACCGACGTGTTTGGGCTGTGGCGCGACAGAGACACCAGAGTGGCGAAGAGGGCCGATGGGTCCGAGAACATTGTGTAATGCCTGTGTAAGTTTAGGTCTCAATCCAATCCCTCCTTTGGCCCCTTTCCCGCTTTTCAGGGCACACTAGCTCCATCATGAACTTGTTTCGATCACTTTGCCACTCTTTCTGCGAGTGGCAAACGCGCGTGAGCGAGTTGAATAGACGCTGACATCCATTCGTCGATAGGGGTTGGTACACATGAAGTTGCAGAGAAAGAAGAAGAAGGCAGAGGAGAAAGCGAGATTGGAGGCAGAGAAGGAGAAGGAAGCGGCGACGGCGGCGTTAGGCATGGTGGGAGGGGGCTTTGGCAGTGGCTTAGCAAGTGCTTTACCAAGCGCTTTCCTTCCTTAGCCGGAATAGCAAAAAAAACAGCTTGGTGCGCCAAGATGAACATTACGAAAAACGCCAAAGAAAGATCTACCGTTGTGAGCATGTTGAAAAAGAAAATGGACCTGGCAAATCCAAGTAGAGATTTTTGTTGTACATTGTTAAGGTCGTGAATATCCTTGTAAAAATCAGTAGTATGTTTATTGCTTAGACTGGTGGAGGGAGAGGCTGGAGCTGAAAGGGAATCAATCACCTTTTTTTGTGCTCATATGTCGACTTTTGGGTAATATAGTTACATCCACATAGCAAAAGTAGGTACGCATATGAACCCTTTGTGAAGCCGTCATTCCTCCGCCCATTTCCCTATCTTCCTTCAGTCTCAGCCTTTTCGTCATCGAGATTGGCCTGTTCCAACCCTGCGATAAGTGTCTCGACAACATCTCGCTCTTCGTCGCTATCATTGTCTTGCTCCGTTTGCCATTCACTTCCCTGGTGGTTCGGGTTCTCTCTCAACAAATCTGCTCCTTCGTCGGCATCTACATTCCCGAATCCATCATTGCCTCATCAGCCAAAGATTTTTTTTTAAAACTCATACAGAAATAAAGAGATGCATACCTCTTTGCCGGCGACGTTCGACCCTTTCTTCTTCCATCTCCCGCTGAATACTTTCCTGCATAGCCTTGATTTCATCGGCATCTTTGCATGTGCGGTATCGTTCGATAAGGTGAGAGTTCAGTTTATAGAAAGAATGTCCCCATGAAAACTTTGCTAGCCTTCAGTTCGTCGTCGCCCTAAGTCAGCATTTTTGTTCTCTGTTCAAAGTTTAAACATTGATGAAAGAAAACATACAGAACTTCAGCCCAGTCGGCGTGACCGGTGATGTAGAATCCAGCAGCAAGTGCTTCAACGCAGTTCAGCCGCCATGGTTTGCCATAATTGACCGGGTTGCTTGCAATCAGGAAAGGCACTGAAATCGCCAACATCAGCCCAAATCTCCAAATAACCTTGACCCTGAAACAGAGGAAAGGTGTGAGAAAACGCACGTAAACGCTCGTAAGGAGACTTGATTTTGTTGAACGGCACTTCATCTAATCGCGCCCAACTGCACTCGACAACGGCGAGTCCGCTCATTTGGACAATCTCATCATCTTCCGGTGAGATGACTTTCTTTCCCTTTGGTCTACATCCTCATATCAGTTCTAATCTGACAATATGAAAGCCACTCAAAGGTCAAGAACGAGAATGGCTCACGTCAAGACGATACCCCTAAATCTCTGGCCTACTCGCATGGCGTTGATTAACCCATGCCTAGCCAATTTCTTTCCTGAACATCGTTTCGGATCACAATGATCAAAATCCCACATGGCTACGGGGACTTCGATCGTGGCAGGCTCCTCTTCTGAGCTTTCCTCATCCTCTTCATCGTCCTTTTCGGAACCAGAACCAGAACCCGAACCCGAACCGGAGTCTGACTCCTCGGAACCTGATTCATCCGTCAGCGAAATCTGCGAGAGCACTCCCCCAATTATTTTGGAATGGAAAGGAGAAGGAATGAACATACTTGTGTCAAGGTTCTCACCTGCCATTACTCGTCGGAATATCTCTTCGTCGTCCATGCCTTCCCTGGCGCCCCCTCCGCTAGGACCGGAACGTAAAGCTTTTTGCCTCCCACTCCCTCCAGCTCGAGCGACAGAGAATCCCCCTCGTCCACGGCCACGTCCACGAGGCGCTGTTGAACGTTGGTTCCTTTCCTTGTTTGGTTTCCCCATGTTTTCAAAGGATTATCTGAATACTGATGAGGAGAGAGGTGAATTGTTGTTGATTTGCGACGCCGAGAAAGACAGGAATTTTTGGTCGGGATTATTTCTCTTCCACCCTGCCCGCCCTGTGCTGTACGTATCCATGTCTAATATCCCATCTATGTTCTTGACCATGTCGTTTCCAGATCTGCATATTTATGTAAATAAGTTGGTGCCCAAACAAATGCATCCCATGCTGATACATATTTTAAATAAGACCCTGTCTCTGCAACTGCTCATACGTCCTCTTATCATACACGTTTCCTTCTTCATCTTCAAACTCCTCCGCCTTGTCCATTGCGGTGATTTCTTGTCGGCCTTCTCGCTTCAGCTTCTCAGCAACTGCCAATCAAACGATTAGTATCATTATAATCTTCAGGAGGGTGCAAAGAAGACCTGGACTCACGGGCAAGGGCGTCATTAATTTTGGTGATATACATAAAGTGCTTGGATGGCGGTAATCCCAACGCCCGTAAACCAAACGCATGCTTTGACTCCATAAAGTGCTTTTCGAAAGCCTTTCGGCCGTTATACGTCGCATTAGAGCAAATTTCACAAGAGAATTCAACACCGAGACCGTGGAGTTTGTACAACCAGTAAGGGATTGGTTTACCGTCCCATCCTAAAGGGAAATTGTCAGTGAGCGGTGCAAGTGATTATCAAAAACCGCAACATACCAAGAGGAAGCTTGAGCGGGTTGTAAATTTTCCCATCATCTGACTCCTCGTCCGACTCCTGACCACCAAGCTCGACCGCTTCAGCTGGTCCTTCCTCCTGCTCCTCAATCTCCTGCTCTCTTTCCCTGGCTGTCAACGCCATCTTCCTTTCCACTTCGTTTCTAGAATCAGACAACAGTTGAGGTATAGGAGGAAAAGTCAAGAGGGCAGTGACGAGGAATGTAAGACGAGCGGGAACCATGAGCTTTGAACGGTTAGAATTGTTGGGAGTGGTGGCGGGAGCCGGGGATGATGTGGATGGAGCAGCAGACTGTCCCTCAGCGGCCTTCTTCTTGTGGCCTTTGGAGTTGAGATGCGCGTCGTACACTGTTTGCTTTGAATAGTTCTTTTGGCAATACTGACACCAGATCCCCTCGCCACCGTTCGCCTGCTTCTTCGCTCCAGAATTCTCCCACCCATCGATCTGATCAGCCTCCCAAGCTGTCTCGAACCTCTGTTCCTCCTCCTTAATCTTTTTTTGGATATTCACAAGCGGTAAAGCCCTCTCGAAAAAGGAGAGAAGGTAGGTGTACAATGTTTGGACGTATTCTAGGTAAGCGGCGTTGGACTTTTCCTTGAGGTCGAGAGTGCGTTCGACTTTGCCGTGCTTGAGCATGTCGAGATATGCAACATAAGAGAGACGAGTGGATCCCTTGAGGTTGAGGTATTGGGAATGGGAAAGGTAAAGGTCAAGGTGTTTGCCGTAGGCTTCCTCACCAGAGAATATGGAATCAAGAGCTATGTTCCAGTCAGCCGCCATCCAAGCGCAGTACATTCTCACAGACTCACGGTCAACAACAGTAGGCTCCTCCTCTCCTTCCACCTGGATTACCTGTACGCCGTCACCCTTGACTAATTCATCCAACTCATTGATGAACTGTCGCGCATTAATCCCAACATTTCGAGAGTGAAAGTCCTTAATCTTGTTGAAACGAGTGTAGAACTCAGCAAGGTCATCCTCTCCTGGAGCGGGGGCTGATAACAGAGCGAGTTCTCTGGGCCGCAACCTACGTGACGGTCGTGAGTACGGGATCACGCAAGTGACATCTGAAACGCACCCCGGGATGTCTTCGTATTGCTCGACAAGCTCTTTCCGCAGAGTTCCAATTCTTCCTAAAATTTCTGCAGCCTTTCTATCCCTTCTAACCACATTTTTAGTCTACAATCGCAGATACATTAGCACGTCATGAGTTTGTTGTATTGTGTTGTGCAGGAGTACTCACGGCGGTGGGGTTTTGCATGAGAACCTCGGCGAGAGCCTGCTCATATCGCTCTATGCTCTCATGAGTTTGTCGCTGAGTCTCTATAATAGAATCCATGGTGTTGAGGGATGGGTTGTGGATGTACAAGTATAGAGGAAATGTAGTGCAAAGGAAATGATAGAGGAGATGAAATGGCCACACTCGCGGAAATTTTCGGCGACACCCGTTCTATTGTATTCCATCTTCTCTTGCATCTCAGTACATCTATACTTGTCATTCAAACATATATCACGAATAAACATGGCTGGTGTTAATGTGTAAGTACGTAGTCATTCTGTCCAGCTACCAGCTTACATCTAGTAGTGGCGACGACAAGCTCGTATTCGAGTCTTCCGAAGCCGTCACGGTCGTACGTATATAAACTCTGATGTTTCTTCGAGAGGTTCAGGAGTGCTCATAAGACGAACACTTTTGTTCCTCTCGACTTTAGGCTCCTACCTGTGAGTACAACTTAATCAATCCTTGTAAACAAATGCTGATGATTTTCCTATACAGTCGAGGCTCTCAACTTGAAAGAAGATCTCTTGCGCGGAATTTATGCTTACAACTTTGAGAAACCTTCCGCCATCCAGCAACGTGCGATCATCCCCATCATCCGTGGTCGAGATGTTATTGCCCAAGCCCAGTCTGGTACGGGTAAAACCGCCACCTTTTCTATCTCAATGCTTCAGTCCATCGACACCAACTTGCGCGAGACTCAGGCTTTGGTTCTGTCCCCCACAAGGGAATTGGCTGTACAGATCCAAACCGTCGTTCTCGCTCTCGGTGACTACATGAACGTCTCTTGTCATGCTTGTATTGGAGGAACCAGCGTTGGTGAAGACATTAGGAAGCTTGAGGCTGGGCAGCAGGTTGTCAGTGGTACTCCTGGACGAGTGTTTGACATGATCCGAAGGAGAAACTTGAGGACTAAGGACATCAAGGTGCGTCTACGTCTTGTCAGAAGTACGGTAAAGCTGATGCATCTCAGATGCTCATTCTCGATGAGTCTGATGAACTCCTCAACAAAGGTTTCAAGGACCAAATTTACGACATCTACCGATACCTCCCTCCCGCCACCCAAGTTGTCGTTGTCTCCGCGACCCTCCCTCATGACGTCCTCGAAATGACTACCAAGTTCATGACAGACCCTGTCCGAATTCTCGTCAAGCGTGATGAATTGACTCTTGAAGGAATCAAGCAATTCTTCGTCGCCGTCGAAAAGGAAGACTGGAAGTTT
>NC_006685.1:1856200-1883700 GCF_000091045.1 Cryptococcus deneoformans JEC21
AGCTACTTGGATTTCACCAGTTTTGGCCATGGATGGACGCACGTGACGAGCTTGAATCATGGTTGCCAGGATACCGATGTCTGCATATTGTTCAGAAGGAGAATACAAAGGATAGTGGTGACAGCGACTTACAACTGAGCAGTTTGCCGTTGTATGCATTGGACGCAGAGAAGATGTCATAGGTCAGGAAAGTCAATGTGAATTCTGCCTAGAATTAGTTCAGCAAGATCATTAAAGTTGGAGAGGTGAAAGCACTCACTCCAGAGAAGAACAAGAGGAAATAGCCATGGAGACCGGTCATATCTTTCAATCGTTGCACCTTCTGCTCTTTGTCTTCAAAGATGTCCTTGGGCTCGGGCACGGATGGTTGCTCGGGATTTGCATTAGATACCTCTTCGACTTTATATCCTTTCGTCTCTGGCAACTTGGCGGCTAAGAACAAGGTTTCAAGAAGTAGAAGTCCTAAGGAGATAGCGGCTGGCATCGCATAAACGTTGAATTTATCATCAGAGGTCCCAAGCGGGAGAGGTCGAGTTGCAAAGTAGGCACCTAGAGATGGTCTGGCCCGATATTAATAGTTGTAATGCGTCACTAACTCGTATGAAACTTACCCAAAAGTGAAACAGATGGAAAAGGCAATACCAACAAGGGCGAGAGATTTGGACCTGGTGGCAGATGTAGTCACATCACTGATGATTGCCCTGTGATTATATCAGCTTTTTTGAAGTGGTGGCTTCTAAACCCGTATTTACGTGCTCAGCTGTACATTGCCTTCGCTCAACCCACCTACGAGACGAGACAAGAGATATGACTCCTGCCAATCAGTCAGAATGCGCTTTTCGGGCTTGAGAATGGAGTGTCATTTGTACCCACAAAAGAGGTAGATTTGATCCAGATGCTGGCAGAGACAACATTTCCGACCATAGTGGCTATGAGAACTTTCTTTCTTCCATACTTGTCAGCCACTACAAACATGGTGAGTAGTCAGTAGTTGAGTTGCGGTCTGCTGATGGAACTTACAACGACCCAGCCAAGGACTAATGATACATTGGCAGAAACTGAAAAGGCTTCCCATCATACCTCCGAGAAGAACCACATCCCAGTTTTTGGTCCCCGCATCATCCTTACTGGACAAGGCAGCGGAAGTCGGCCGTAATGCATGGAGAGGCGCTCTAATCGAGTTGCAAAACGCAAGCGAGCGGGATATCAGCGAGTCCGGAGAGGTGTCTTTTGAGAGGTACCATTCTATCAGGCGCGGGAAGAGGGGCAGCGGGATAGTGAATGCTATAAATAGACGCGTTATTAGTGAACCGAATTATTGAAGAACTCGACCTCAAGTTGACGGACCTAGGAGATCAAGGACGAGAGCGATGAACACGGTGGTAACAATCGATTTTGGCTGTACCATCGTGGTAGTCTGGTCCCAAGTACAAGCAATAAGCTATATTTTTAGATGGAGATAGGAAAAAAGGACTTGTGGCTAAGTGGCTGAGGGAAAAGAATACTCTGAATGCCCGCGCTGTGATTTGGCAGTGATCTACCGACGAGATATATATTTATCTGATTAACTAGCAGCACCGCACTTAGCCGACAACATCACGTGACATCTGATGTGGCAATTTACTCCCACTCCTCACGCGAGAAGCACGCGAGATGCACGCGAGCTCACTCGTTTTCTATTTCCGAGTCTTATTTCGAGGACCACCGACCTTCTTTGCCCTTCTCACATTTACGTTCCTCCGTTCCTCCACCCGCCCAGCAGCTTTATGCTCCGTCCTCCCATATTTAGGACACTAAGAAGAGCAACAGCAACTATCTCCCCTCGCCAACTTTTCAACCTAGCAACTGTAGCAAAAATGTCCACTTCCACCACTTCGATCCAGGACCAAATTACCGCTCTTCAGAACCGCATCAAAGAGCTCAAGGTCTCCAAGCAGGATGCTTCCAAGGAGGTTGAGGAGATGAAGGCCCTCAAAGATCAGCTCAAGGCTGCTCAGAAGGAGGGAAGCTCCAGCACATCCAGCCTTCTCAGTTTGAAAACCCCCAAAGGTACTCTTGACCACAAGCCAGAAGCTGCTCTTTTGCGAAAGAAGATCTTCTCGACTCTTGAAGGCATCTTTCTTAAACACGATGCTAGCACAATTGATACCCCTGTATTTGAGCTCAAGGAGATCCTGGCCGGAAAATATGGTGAGGACTCCAAGTTGATCTATGACCTTGCCGACCAGGGCGGTGAGCTCTGCTCTTTGCGATATGACTTGACTGTAAGTCAAACTGCTTACGTTTATGAGCGGTACTGAATGAGAATGTTTATAGGTCCCCTTTGCTCGATATGTCGCCATGAACGGTATTTCCTCCATTCGTAGATACCACATCGGAAAAGTCTACCGAAGAGATCAGCCTGTCATGACCAAGGGTCGTATGAGAGAGTTCTACCAATGTGTTCGTAATAAAAACCCTCAACAGACCGGTAACTAATTCAAAAGTAGGATTTTGACATTGCGGGTCCTTGTGACCCCATGGTCTATGATTCTGAAGTTCTTCGAGTATTATGTGAAGCTCTTACCTCTCTCGATATTGGCGAGTACACTGTCAAGATCAATCACCGAAAAATCCTGGATGGTATTTTCCAGCTCGCCGGTGTCCCCGCAGAAAAGACCCGACCTATTTCTTCTGCTGTTGACAAGCTCGACAAGGTGCGTTGATGAACGGTGTATCGAGCGTAGTCTTCATGTCTAATCATGACGTTGCGTAGCTTCCTTGGGCGGATGTGAAGAAGGAGATGACTGTGGAGAAGGGCCTCGACGAGGCTGTTGCTGACAAGATCGGAGAATACGTTGGTTTGAAGGGTAAGTTGGTTTATTGTCTGTGTACGGTGTTTTCTCTGACCATATGGGTGTAGGTCCCGGTCTTGAGGTTCTTCAAAAACTTCAATCCGATGAAGCTTTGATGAGTATCCCTCTCGCCAAGCAAGGTCTTGCCGACATGGAAATTCTCTTCAGGTACTTGAAGGTCTACAACGTCCTCAACAAGGTGAGCTCCATATATCCAAGAGTCATGCGTCTATTAACCACAATATATCGCAGATGAGCTTTGACATGTCCCTTGCTCGAGGTCTCGACTACTACACTGGTATCATTTACGAGGCCATTCACGAATCTTCCGCTCCCCCATCACTCAAAACTATCCCCTCCGTTCCCGCTCCTTCATCTATCAGCACCAACACTCCCTCTTCTAAACCCAAGCCTTCCAAGTCCGCCGCTACCACCAATGAAGACGGTATCGACGAGTCTACCGTCGGTGTTGGATCTATCGCCGCCGGTGGTCGATATGATAACCTCGTGGGCATGTTCGCTGAGGCTACTGGTAGGAAGGCTGAGCAAGTGCCTTGTGTTGGTGTCTCAGTCGGTGTGGAGAGAGTGTACTCTATTATGGAAATGAGGAGGAGAAAGGGTGAGGAGAAGGTGAGAGGTAAAGAGACTGAAGTGTTCGTCCTTGGCTTGGGTGGTGTGGAGTTGGAGAAGAGGATGGAGTTTGCGACCATGCTTTGGGATGCTGGTATCAAGGTAAGCCCCATCCTCTCTTCCCGCGCCAAGATTTGATCATTTCGCTGAACAAACGTCAATAGACTTCCTTCTCACCTAAAGTCAACCCTAAAGCCCCTGCTCAATGGAAACAGGCTGACGACGACGCTATCCCCTATGTTGCCATCCTTGCGCCCAAGGAGCTCGCCGCCGGTACCGTCCGTATCAAGGAACAAGTCGGAAAGGACGCCGCGGGCGATGCCAAGGGTGAGGAAGTCAAGATCGAGGATGTTGTGGCGTACTTGAAGGAGAAGTTAGGCAGGGCTTAGAATGGTGATAGGATTAGACAGATTATTCCCGAGGTTTTCACTACGTTAATGCATATCTTCTGATCTGCTCATTTTATTCTCTATAAAGCCTCTGGTCTTCGCCTTCGCTTGTCTCACTGTCCATCCCGTCTTCACTTTCGTCTGTCTCTTCATCATATTCGTACTCGATCGCCACACCGCCTAGTCTATCAGATACCACACCTCGTACCCTAGCGTCTTTGCTCTCCTCCTCGCCCTCGCTTTCCGCCTCCGTCTCCGTTTCTGTCTCCGATTCAGTCTCGCTATTCAAAAACGCATCCAGATCCTGGAACTTGGAATTAATCATGGCTGTTTGACGCGCCGATCCAGCTGGTGAGCTGCCGGCGGGGGATGCTGATGCTACAGAAGCAGTATTTTGGAGAGCACGCTTAGGTATGGATGATGCTGAAGAAACGTGTAAAGGCGCATGAGGGTGTATGGGGGTTTGTGATGAGATAGCCGTGGGTGCAGGTGTCGTCATTTGGGGTTTATCGAGCTGAAACGAGACTATCAGCTTTTGCGGTGAATTGCCAACTGATCGACTTACATCTGAATCTCGCAATGACGAATCTGTAGGATCATCCGTCCATTCTGGTAGGGCCTCGTATCCCTTCAACTTTTTGCCCGCGATCCTTGAGGTGGAAGCTACCTCAAACTCCCCACGCCTACTGTTTTCCGCCACTTCTACAGCTCCCAGTTGCCTCCTACCCGAAACTGCAAATTTGACTTGTTCACGTCTAAGTACGACCCCACCTGTATCTTGTTCATGTTCCTCCTCGACGGGCGGACTGTCGGCAGTACTGCTATTGACAGGCTTCTCCGCTCGGACCCCACGCAAAAGAGCGTTTAAGAATCGCGCACGATCACGCACATCATAATCGGCATCATAGCGTGCGAGCATGAAGAGATACTGGGCCATCAAGTCCAGCTTGGGGTTTGAAGGTGCAATGACCAAAATTTTGATGGCGAGCGTGAGGATTTGGAGCTTCGCAGAGACGGATTCGTTGGCGAAACCCTTAATCGCTTTCCTAAGCACATCAGGTACCCAGAGGGCTACGCCTTCCCAGCCCAGACCCTTCTTCTCTGATTCTTCAGAAGGGTCGATTGCGGAGAATTGTCCAACAAGCCAGTAAACGCTAGCTCGAGCTTTGGGATTGTTAATAGAGTCGAGGCCTTTAGCCAAACGGGCAACGAGACGCTGAGGAGATATGGAAGAACCAAGCGCTTGGGAATGCGAAAGTATTACAGACTTCAATACGAGCACGGCCTGAGCCACAAGGGTCTCTATATATCAAATCAGGACAGTGTATCGGTGGCGCCATTTGGTCAATAAAACATACCTCTATCACTCTTGAGTAATTTCATGAGTGCACCCAGGCCTGAAGACGCCAAATCCGAATGGGTTTTGATACAGCTACCAATCGCTGTCACTGCTTCCTCCGCCACGATTTCATCTGGCAATCGGATGTAATGCTAAGAGGAAGTAAGTTACACTCAAAGACCAAGGGTTTCGCGTTACTCGCCTTGAACTCCCGCATAGATACAGTCGCGTTTTCAGGGGTTACCATCGAGCCCAGAGCCCTGAGTTTAGCTTTCTGCACAAGGGAAGAATCTTGAGAATGAAGGAAGAATGACGATTGATAAGGGATGAAAAGCCACTACGATAAAATCTCAGCAACGAAACCTTTGATCAATGTCATATTAGACTCACGGGTCTCTCGTCTACCATCTCAGCCAGAATTTCCCATGTTAAGGCCACAATTTCCTTGGCTCTATCCTCCTCACTATTCGAGCTTCCTGCTAGCCTAAGCAATGGCTTTACAAGTAAATGTTGTCCGACGATGGCATTATCAATCGGGGCGAGATACCAATATGCTTTCGCGGTTGCGAGAATTACAGCTGGGTTCCGAGAGTGGAAAAGAGGCTTAATGCAGTAGAGAAGCATAGCCAAGTCTTGGTCGACACCTTCAAATTCGTCCTCGCTCTCGTCCTGGTGCTTCTGCTGTTCCGTCATAGGTTGAGGACGTACTGCACCCACACCGACAGGCTTCTCCAACATTACTCTCGCATACCTAGAAAGGACTTCCAAGGCGACAGCTTGTCCCCATTCGTCTGCGTCAACGATGAGCCGACATATGTGCCGGAAGTAGGGATGAAGGAGGTCGAGACGTTCGGGACACATTTCTTGGAAAGCGGTGAGTGAGGCTCCGAGAGTAAGAGGTGACGGGGAGGATAGAAGGGTCTGTAGAAGTGAAATGAGAGAAGGAAGGGAGGAGTTATCCATTCTTATGGATGTCGTCAGTTGATTTCTATCGTTTTGACAGTCGGCACGTACTCGTAGACTTTGGCAAGTCCACCTGCGACTGTCTTGCGTACCCAAGGATTCCGATCATTCACAAGCTTCTTTAGTCCCAGCATGATAATACCTAGTCATGTTCAGGACTTATTCCAGGGGAGATAGTAATTGTACATACCTTGAATGACAGGGACTCTGATAGACGTTAATACTCGCAGAGACATAGACCTTATGAGCGGAGAAGGATCGGATAAGTCCTTTTGAAAGGTGTTGATAGACAGAAGCACAAGGTCGGAGTTTGTTGAAGCACTGCGGCATAATATTTAAACGTGACGCCCAGAGAGATCAAAAAACATGCACTCACAACCTGAGCAAGTAGATGTAGACTAACTTGCGGATCTCGATGCTTTGGGAGACTACGTTTTTCACGACCTGAGCGAAAAATGGCTCCATATCCCTTCCCTTGGACATCCCTGCAATGATCCTCTTCATACCTTCCAGCCTTTCTCTTTCGCTTCTGCTCTCTAGCAGCTTGGAGATTTCCTTCAGTTTCTCATCGGACGTATCAAAGTAGGTGGTGGATGATCCCGGACCAGCGATGAGGGAGAGGTCGCGTGTTGTTTCTTGGAAGTTCTCCATTATCCTCTGCGAGAGGCGGTTGAAAGTCGCCATATTGGACAGGGGACGGAGCTCTTATGGGGTGGAGTGGAATGGAGAAAGTATGAACAGAGCAACAAGATGCATAACCAAACTCAGGCGGCCTACCGGACAGCCCACCACCCAGCAGCGTCATCACGTTAGCCCGGCGAAGGCCGCAACCCAAGTCTTCTTCTTACATAATTACGTAAATAACTGAAAACACTTCAAGGCAAACGTGTCCGTCGGTGGTCCGATATTCGTCTATCTCCATCTGTTTCGGAGCAGCCACTGGTAGTGGAAAATTCTGATCTACTATGTTTACTACGTTTTCGTCTGGGCGGCTTGCCCTCTGCTATTCTCCCCTGCGATTTTTAGTTCTGCGGAACCTGATTATTTCTTACTCATGCGCAGAATCACATCTGGACATGTATGCGGCAGGCAGGCGGGCATTTTTATTACCGATAAGATCGGATGGCCGTTATCATCGGCGTGCCTCCACTTGTGACATCTGCTTCCGCTCGTATAGGTTATCGCCACCCGATGAGACATCTACATTCGCATGCTCCTTATCGCACTGGCAATGCCCTTAGCTATATATACACAGCTCTTCCGCAGAACTCCCCAATTTCCCACAAGAATCTTGAAAGTTTCTACATTCGCAACCATGGTCAACGTTTCTAACCACTTCAACTACAAACCCATTCCCGTTCCTACTTCTGCCGACCCCGCCATGTTCAAGGACTTTGGCAGGCAGGTTGAAGGGTTCGAGCCTGATAACGTCACTTCTGAGCAAATGGAGGAAATCATGGACATGCTTTATAAGGCGCGTGCTATGACGGTGTGGACTTACTATGGAATCATATGCTGACTCCTATCCTCCGTAGCACTCCATTCTTTTGTTCAAGAACCTCAAGCTCTCTCCTAAGCAGCAGTTCGAAATGACACACGCGTTCGACCCCGAAGCCAACGCCTATGGTCATGGTAACAACAAGACTGGCAATACCAAGTCGTCCATCTTGCATCCCGACTTGAAAACTATCCCTCATCAGCCTCAGGTGCAGTTGATTGGCAACGGCAAGGTCCCCATGGTCTACGAAGGCCTCGATCGTGTATGTCTGTCCGGCTTATAATGTAAATTCGAAGAGCTAATCCTTGGCTATAGCCCCAACTCAAACATCCCCATCACAGAACATTCCACAAGAGTATAATCTCTGAAGAGGACGACGCGAGTGGTGTGACCCGATTCTATCGATGGTGAGTATACTCGGGGGAGAAACTTCATTCCAAGACTGACAGCCCTACTAGGCACATTGATGCAGCTCTTTACGGCCTCTCTCCTCCTAAAGTCACCACGCTTTATGCTGTCAAAGTGCCCAAAGGACCTTATCAGATTTGTCGATACGACGACGGCACAGGTGACGAGCTTAAGGTGCCTCTTGGTGGTACAGCTTGTGAGTCTATGCTTAGAAGACTGTTTTCTTATCAGTGACTGATAGACCTATAGTCGTGAGCGGGAAGAACATGTTTGATGTCCTCCCCGACGAATTGAAGTCTCTTGCCGTTCGAACCAATGTCGAGTACGCTCCTCACCCATATGTCTGGATGTCTAAGGCCCACGCGCTTCCTACTGGTCTTGGACTTGAATCGGAAGGTCTTGAAATGCCTATGGAGGAGTTGCCAGAGTGGGAGGAGAGCAAAGTCAAGATCTTCCCAATGGTAAATTTTTAACTCGATTTGTGAGAAAACCTTATCGCTAACGAATTGCAGTGCTGGAAGAACCCTGTCACTGGTGCATTACACGTACAAGTGCACCCTTGCGGCGCTTACAAACTTCACATATCCCCTTCCGAAGGTGCTGCTCTTTATCCCGAAGGTGGGGTCATTGACGATCTTAAGGCTGTCCGTGAGATCCTCTACAAGATCCAGCGACCGGGCATCGCCCCCGGGTTGGTCTACTCCCAAGACTGGGAAGAAGGTGATTTGGTTATCTTCCATAATAGGGGGTTGCTTCACTCTGTTATGGGCGCTTTCAAGCCGGATCAGTTGAGGATGTTCCACCAATGTAATCTTGCGGCGTCGTCTGATCCCGTTGGACCGGATGCGAAAGATGTGAATGTTTATGCTTAGAAGACCGGCGGAAATTTTGGGATATTGGTAATTTGTAATAATCATTTCGTTCTCATGCGGACCGACCATGTATTTTATTTCCCTATCAAGAGTTTACCCGTAATTCATCCTTTTCTTATCAAGAATTAATCCGATGCCTGCTAGTTTACCCATAAAGGTATGACTGTATTCTCTACTTCTAGTCTAGTTACCTCATTCAGATCGAGGCCGTCTCTATCATTCCTTTCAAAAATCTTGAGGCCCCCACCATCTCGGCCAAGTACTGCAACCCATTTCCCACTCTCATCGGCACCAACACCCCTTAAATGCCGTCCGATGCCTTCCATCCATCCCTTCTCTGTCCTCCGCACATCCGCTCCATCTGTGGAAGATACTGAAAAGAGTGCCAGGGTATCTGTCTCAAACACGGGGGAGTCGCGGTTGGAAGTTATGAGAAGTAATGGTCCTCCTGGGCGTGTGGGAGGAAGAAGAATAATTTCTGAAGCGCCGGTGGGGCGAGATTCTGCTTTGTCACCTTCTGGGAGCATGCTGAATCTGTTAATGAGCTGGGAGGGTCCATCTTTTGGCAAAGTATGAATGGTGAGTTGAGATGATAGTTCATTGACCACGTAGATGTGTGTACCTAAGAGTGTTTGAAATTAGCACCTGTCCAAATTCCTCTTGTATGTATGAGGTATGACTCACCTTCGGGATGCACCACACAGTGCCTTGGTCCATCTCCATCTTCCAATCCACTAATCTCACCTACCACATCGAAGCTCTTCCCAGTCCACTTCAACCTCCATACTTTATTGGACCCCAGATCAGGGACCAGTATTTCCTCTTCGTGCAAGACGATCTGGTGGACATGAGCGTGCTCTTGGCGATGGTGTTTCAGAGGTGAATGGGAGGGTGTAAAAATATGTTCTGATAAAGGTGCTTGACGAGTGAACAGACCTTGTTCATCGAGTGGATGGAAAGTTACAGTTCCCGAAACGTACTGGGTGAGATAATAAGCCTTCGCGCATCACTTTCAGTCCCATTTCATAAGAAGACTTACATGAGCTATAAACATGCCTGACCCATCGGGAAGAATGTCTAAATGGGTAGGGCCTTTCCCACCACTTGAGACTTCCGAAAGCAGTTCCAAACGCCCTTGGTCATCCAACAGACGATACACAAACAACTTGCCTTCCACCCACCCATTCACGTAGACCAAGTCTTTCAAATTTCTTCAAAATTCAAGTCCGTCAGTCCTTCTTTCAATAGCAGAGACCTGTGCTTACGAGTCAGGATGTCTTGCAAGCCAGCTAGGCTGCTTGCTCGCTACTGTTGATGCACCCCGAGTGAGTGTACGAGCCTCCGAGTTGAAAATGACAGCATGAATATGGGTATCGTGGGTGCCTAAGAGGAGCAGATGCTTGTTGGACGTCATCTCGTCTGTGATCCTTGGCCTATTATCGCCCTTGCATACAATAAGCGATATCCTTCTTTCATGAGCATCGCGATCTATAAAAACAGGATACGTAGTACGCAGTATCGAGCATGTGGATTCTGCTGATCGCCGACCCACCTGGTGTCACATGAATTTCGGCGGGTCTGTCCGGGCTCAGGAACCGGTCACCGGGCCGGCGGACGACGACAAACCCAAAGTTGTCTACTGGAGGTCGAGATGGCCAACATGCATATAATCGACAAGTGCTCCCTTGTCTTTTTGTTTAGACCCTCATAGCTCAGTTCTCACCAAAAACCGTCCATATCGATCATCTGTTATGTCCATCGAAAGCTTCCCTCCTATTGCTGTTGGCCTCATGGGCACTGTGAGTCAATCCTGTTCGCCCATTACATGAACACTGTTGATATCTTGTAGGGTGAATACACCACCGGTATCACCCCTTCGGGCCAATCAAAGTCTGACAAGAAGGTATATATCTTAATTTGTAATTCCCAAACAAAGCTAATGCTTTGTATAGATTGGGGTCGTCGGAATCACCATGTTCGATCTTCGTCGAAGGGGCAAGGTCTCTGAGTACGTTTGACACAGTGCTATATATTGTAGATCAACTGACCGGCTGGCTGAATGCAGCATCGTGATGGCTGGAACAAATGGAGGCAAAGTATGTATACAGCTTGACATGTCACTAAAGGTGCTGATCAAAGTCGGTCATAGTTCCCAGAAATCCGCGAACATTTCCAAAAGAACATTGGCGATGTGTACAAGGGACTCGACTTGAACTTCAGAGGATTTCCAGAAACCTCTGTCAGGGATGCTGAGGCTTGTGAGTGGTTTAACAATAAATATCATAAGGGCGAAAGTTTTCTGATTCCATTTAGACAAGGGAGCCCTTCGTGCTCTTCCCAAGGGCTCAGCTGTGATCATCTTTACCCCCGACAGCACCCATTTTCCTATCGCTTCTGAAGCTCTCAACCTTGGCCATCACGTCATGGTTACCAAGCCTGCTACCCAGAAGCTTGAGGATCACCAAAAGTTAATTGAGTTGGCTGAGAAAAAGGGTTTGGTCTGCTTTGTTGAGCAGTAAGTGTTCTGCCGAGTTTCCAGTAAGATGACCGCTGATATGCTGATTGTTTACAGCCACAAGCGATTTGACCCTGCCTACAATGATGCCCGAGCGAGGGCTCAGAAGCTTGGAGACTTCAACTTCTACAACTCCTGTCAGTCGTCTTGTTTCTTGCTACGAAACAACACTAAAACGCATACTTCCAGACATGTCCCAACCCAAATTCCAGCTCGAAACGTTCAAGTCATGGGCTGGTATCGACTCTGATATCTCATACTACCTCAACTCTCATCACATTGATGTGCGTAACTACCGTGCTTAGTTTCGGGAAAGCTGGCTGATATGTGTGGCATAGATCCATTGCTGGATGGTTGAAGGTCGCTACAGGCCCACAAAGGTTACCGCTTCGGCCACGACAGGCATTGCCACCTCGCTTGGTTGCGACCCTAAGACAGAAGACACCATCACCCTTTTAGTAGACTGGGAAAACATTCAGACTCCCAGCCAGCGAGGAACGGCTGTCTACACTGCTTCGTAAGTGGCGTCTTAAACTCAATACCGTATAATTAAACAGTCTTTGGTAGCTGGGCTGCTCCCTTGAAGGCCGGTGTGCACAGTGAACAGCGATTCCACTATATGGCGGCGAAGGGTGAAGTGAGGGTCGACCAGGCTCACCGAGGGTACAGCATTGTGGAGGACGATGTTGGCAAGATTGATGTACGTCTCATTCCAGCTGCACCCGCCTGAGGAAGGGATGTTGATAATTCTGCAGTACAACCCCTTCTATGTCAAGTACAGCCCCGACGAGAATGGTTACTTTGACGGCCAACGAGGTTACGGGTACCTTTCGTTGGAGAAGTTCATTGGTGCGTCACAAGCAGGTCACCGAAACATCGTAACGGAGCTAACTACATGATATGTATAGATGCGGCTCAGGCGGTGACTGCTGGCAAGGCCAAGGCGTCAGACTACGATGGCAAAGGTCTGCCCACTATTAAGGCGACGTGAGTCCACATCTATGCCCGATGCATCGCAAATTATCCTCAGAGCTCATATCTCTTGTTTTAGCGTCCTCACTACGGCTATCATTCATGCCGGTAGGATTTCTCTAGATGAAAAGAGGAGCGTTGCTATCACCGAGGAGGGCGGAAAAATCAAGCTTGTGTAAAGACAAGTGTGAAGTGTGAAAGGGACGGACGGATTTAAGCCAGGGATTCGTAAGTGGCTTATGGCTTTTGAGGTGCTGTGCTGTACTGGTACTGTGTACTGCGGCTGTTGTTTCTAGGTAACTGAAAAGGCCATGTATTTCGTACATGTTCGCAATTCGTAGCGGTCTCCACTGCACAGACCCAGCACCTTTCCCACATTACCTCTTTCATGCCACGGGGTAGCACAGAACTATAAAAGCGGTATGGACCTAAATATCCTTCTGGCGGGCTCCAACCCGTTCAATCTACGGAGTGTCATACAATATAGCAGCCTGCGCCGTAACTCTTCGCTGATGATCCATCACTTCAAGACGCTGCTGTTTTTTCTCGGGCGTCGGGCATCGAGCAAGGACTGCCACAGACGCGGCCCAGGCACAAGCCAGGAATGGTCAGGAACCTGCCGGGCCCCGGATCGAAATAAGTGTCTGTCTCCTGACTGACACGTCTTTGCGGGGGTCCACGCTCCTGCTGTGACGAGAAATAATAATGCGCTGTTTCTCTCTTCCCCATTTTGGTGCGCTCGTGCTTGGCTCGTGCACTGCTTCTCCATGCAGACCAAATTTCATACGAGCGTGACTGATTCGTACAAAGCGGCGAGCTCTGTGTGATTTGTGGGTTATATGTACAACAAAAGGAGGTCTTAAGCCACACAAGGAGAAGTAATGCAAAAAGAAAAACAAAAGGCAGGAGGAGGGCGCAGGGACGACGAGTGATAAAGGCAATCGGCCTAAAATTGCTATACGTGTCAGGGTTATGCACTGATCTCATCGGATATCAAGCTCAATCTTCATTGGTCCAGCGGAAAAGTTGAACGGTTGTCACGGATGTAACGTAGCCAATTCCAAGGCGTTGGGGCATTTTGGGGACAGGACTGTCCTCTCGGAGTTGTTTACCTCCACCTGCACGAAATGTACATAAGAAAATAAATGAAATAACTCCTTCTCTTTCTCCAATCCCTTCCAACTTTCTGCTTGCAGCACCAACTACCTTTACCAACCTTCAACTAAACTCTTTTACTACTGCCCACGGGCAACACTATATGTTCTCAAACAGTCTCTGTAGTGCACACAACGCTCACCGGTACGTAGTCTCTGACCAAACTATTCAACATTGTTCGCTGACATGGGCTACTACAAGGGGCTTTAAACACACTGCTGCCCCGTCTCTTAGAATACTCTAATTCTTTCACTCAATACGCCGTCACACTTGAATAATAAAACCAAACCAAAACAAAATACAAACAAGATGTCTCCTACCGCTTTGGACGCACGTGGTCATAACGACTCTTTCTCTTTGCCTGCTCAAGACCAAAGCGAGGTTCACCCCAGCGCCCGGAGGACTCCTGAAGGTGGTCTTATCAAGGTCGAGAGTGACTCCACTGTCTATGAAGCCGATGGTATCAAAGCCAAATTCACCGACAGAGGGGCCTCAGTCATCAGTAGGTTCATGGCATATGATCTTGCCTACTATCGCTAATGGCTTTGCAGAGGGTCCTGACGGCAAGCTCTCTGTCAAAAAGACGGAGAAGAACTTTGAGTTCTTTACCAAGTCTAAGGTTGGCCGTGTTGGGTGAGTCCATGTCATCGTGTACCCATGTCCGACGTCTGACAATCTACAGGCTTATGCTCGTCGGTCTAGGCGGTAACAACGGTACAACCGTCTTGGCGACTAATCTTGCCAACAAGCACAACATCTCTTGGCACACCAAGAATGGCATCCAGCAGCCCAACTACATTGGTTCTGTTGTTCGAGCTTCTACCGTCCGCCTTGGTACCGATCCTGCAACCGGAAAGGATGTCTTTGTGCCCATCTCTGACATGCTTCCCATGGTTCACCCCAACGACTTTGTCATTGGTGGCTGGGACATCTCTTCGCTCTCCATGGACAAGGCTATGCTCCGTGCCAAGGTTCTCGAATGGGATTTGCAAAGGCAGTTGATTCCTTTGATGGAGGATGTCAAGCCCCTTCCCAGTATTTACTGTGAGCAGCTATCATCGTCATTCTACGATTACTGAGCTAATGTATGACTAGACCCCGACTTCATTGCGGCCAATCAGGCTGACAGGGCCGACAATCTTATCCCAGGCGGCGACAAGAAGGCTCATCTCGAGCACATTCGTGCTGATATCCGTCGCTTCAAGGCCGATAACCATCTTGACAGTGTCGTCGTTCTCTGGACTGCCAATACTGAGCGTTATGCCGACATCATTCCAGGGGTCAATGACACTGCCAACAACCTTCTCAAGGCCGTTGAGACCTCTCACGAGGAAGTCTCCCCCTCTACCATTTTTGCCATCGCTTCCATTCTCGAAGGCGTGCCTTTCATCAACGGCTCTCCCCAGAACACGTTTGTTCCCGGTTGTATTGAGCTTGCTGAGAAGCACAAGGCTTTCATTGGCGGTGATGATTTCAAGTCAGGCCAGACCAAGGTCAAATCAGTTCTTGCCGAATTCCTCGTCAATGCCGGTATTAAGCCCTTGTCGATCTCTTCTTACAACCACTTGGGTAACAATGATGGTAAGAACTTGAGCTCTCAGAGGCAGTTCAGATCCAAGGAGATCTCCAAGTCAAGCGTCGTAGGTCTAATTATTGGTATATTGCGGAACAATGGCTGACACATTTCAGGTCGATGATATGGTCGCTGCCAACCACATCCTCTACAAGACTGCCGAAGACCTCAGCAAAGCCACTGGAGAGGTCGTCAAAAAGGGCGAGCATCCTGACCACATCGTCGTTATCAAGCACGTCCCGGCTGTTGGTGACTCCAGTGAGTTCATTCTTCTTTCTTTCCCATGTCATTTCTGACCATTGTTGCCAGAGCGCGCTATCGACGAGTACTACTCCGAGCTTCTCATGGGTGGCCGCAACGTCATGAACATTTTCAACGAGTGTGAAGACTCTCTTCTTGCCACACCTCTTATCTTTGACCTTGCGATCCTCGCCGAGCTTCTCACTCGTGTGACTTACCGTGAGAACGCTACCGGCGAGTGGCAGCCGTTGTACAGTGTTCTCTCGCTCTTGTCTTACATGCTCAAGGCACCACTCGTCAAACCCGGCGAGGACGTCGTCAACTCTCTCAACAGGCAGAGAAACGCTTTGGAGCAGTTCCTCAAGGCTTGTCTCGGTTTGGAGCACTCGAACGACTTGTTATTGAATACTAGGGTCTGGTAGATATAATGAGGCAAAAGACTGGAGAGCGGATAGGAAGAATGTCGTGTTTATATTTCGCTCTTTTACTTGGATAGGAAAACTTCTACTCGTACCACTTGGATTGCATGAAAGCGCGTTTTACGCACAAAATGAAGGCCGGGCTGGAATATGATAGTTCTAGTGTTTATTATTTTGCAAGTTCCGCTTTAAAAACGAAGTCCGTATGGTCTTGACTTCAGTGAAATGTCAAACTGTGCCACACGCGTGTAACGACTCGAAACACCGGCGCGTATCTTCTCTCCTGACAGGAGTCTGCCAGAATAGGTGAAGAACCATGGCCAAAAATGAGATGTAGGGTGCAAGGAGAAGCATAGCTGCTAACCATATTTCGAATACAGCAAAGAAAGACGCTTGCCAGAGGAAGGAAAGGCCCAGTCAACTGAGAGACGTCAACATGGCCGACGACGCGCCTACTACTACCATTCCCGTCGTCTTGGGCCTAATTGGGTGGTGGGTGGTAGATATCCCAATTGTACACACAGGCACATGACATGGCCTTTGCAACACACAAACGCCGCCGGTACTATCATCTCTTGATGTTGCGTCTCGAAGCTCGAAGGACTTTGTATATGCACATATGCAATCCAAAACATGGTCCAACATGAAGGTTAGAAGGGTTCTAGGAACGCCAGGGAGCCTGGGCCCATTGAAGAGTATGGACCGATAGTTTCAAGGCGTGAAGAAGAATCACTTCTTTGCTCGCCATTCAAGAGGCTATTACTTCCAACAAACAGGGTGATGAAAAAACCTGTCATCTTTCTGGCCTATCTGCCATATGGACGATACAAATAAAGGGGAAGCCTGCTATTATCGATACGTAACTCTTTGCGGCTCACGGTACTTTATGCAGAACTAGAAACCAGAGATGTTTATTGTTTGTTGATGAAGACTTTGATGGATGGAGCCAGCATTGGCCCACCTAAGTTATTTGTTTGCTGGTACGTTGAACGATTCTTCTACTGACCTAACAACGACCGACGACCAACTCATAAAATTCGCAAACAACATGGCCCTTCTTTTTTCATTATTCTTCGACTACTTCTTGTATTAACCTCCTGTAGCCATGGACATCTTCAGCCGCCTCAACCCTTTTCACCGACCAAACTCTGCGATATCGCGGAATACTCCAACACCCTTTTCAGCGAGGGCACGGCCTTCATCTTCGCTCGAAAGTGGAAATGTTTATCCTACACCTGAGGCCACTCCGAGCCCTTCCTTAGACGTGTACCACCAACCTGACCGCGAATTAGGCCGTCACACGCCTACCTTCTACCACGAGACGCCAGTTACGCTGAAAGGCGATCATAGCCGCTCTCAATCTCTTCTTCGTAATTTAGCGCATCATTCAAGCTTGTCGACGCTTACCTCTAAGTCGACTAGAGGGAAAAAGAAGGGAGGGAAAAGGAAAAGAATTCATCTTATGGCTGATGCACATCATCCATACGGCGATGGAAGTGAGGTCAATGATAGCGAACCTCAGCAGAGGCTGACTCCTACACCTGGCGCTGGTAAGTTGAAGAAGGGCAGTCTCAAACAGAGTAAGAGCCTGCCCAGGAACATGAGACTGAGTGGAGAGTTTCAATGTAAGTTTTGCTCTGCATGTTCCTCCAAAGACATTACTGACTTAATTTAGTGCCGGATGATCTACCCCCACTACCATCTTCCGCAAAATATGATGTTCTCAACAGACCACAAGCAAGTGCAGTAATTTCACATCCAGGAAACATCTCGTCCTTCAAACCACAATGCACAGCTCTTCGTGATAATTCAGTAACTCCTACGCCCGAAATTACAGTCTACCATGATTGCTCTGGCACTCCAGAGAGTGTTAAGCTTCGTATGAGGTTTGAATTGGATTGGACATCTACCTACTCTGGATCCCCTTCACGTAGAAGGCACAATAGCTTTGATGAACGGGCATCTCCTCTAGATTCCCTTACCCCCCGCGCCCAATCAATCCGTAAGTCACTTGCAAGTATCTTAATAAGTCTATCAAGGCATTGAATGTGGACCAGGCCATCGTAGCTCCCCCCCGAAGGCTTCAAGCTCTACAACTTTGCATGAATTCACTTACTCCCAAACCCAGCAACACCCCCATCCCGTTCCCCGAATTCAAGAGCAGCGAATTCTTGCTCAATCCTTGTATGCCGACTCTACCACCTTTTTTGGGCCGGATGATATGTTACCTATCACGGAGTCTGGCAATACTATATCTAACGAAGAACCGAAGTCTCTTGATATGTTAAGAGACGAAGAAAAATTGCATAAGGTAACTCCTGGTGACTCAAAAAATAACCTTTTGAATGAAGTTTTCGTTGATGGCCGAGAATGTTGCAAGGACGGTATGCTCTTTGTTCTTTGATAGTGATTATATGGTGCTGATGTCCTCGCAGCCGAATGGGTCTTTTCACGAGACCTATATGAATCACCCTCAGCTTCTTCTGAAAGCACTCACAATACCCCCTCTTCACACTGTCTTTCGCCCGAGCGTCCATCATCCGCTCATCGCCGAGCTGAATCTAGCCCTTCGCCAGGTCAAAAATCCCGAGACGCTTTTTTCAAAGCAGCAAAGCGATCTTCGTCTCCATTTGAGATTAAACTATCACCTCACGTTACCAGGCGCATGTCTCTCGATGCTTTTGGTACGCCCACCAATCCATCATCTTACTCTCACAACAACAGCGATAAGATTGAAGAACTTGCCGACCCTACTGAAAGCTGTGAGAGCTACGATTGGCACCAAGCTGAGGAGGCGGAAACAGAAAAGCCGCCTAGTCAGATGTATGATACCAGTCAGGATGAGATCAGTACAGGCGAGCACCCGCTGGCCGCTTTCAGAGGCACCGAACTCTCCACCATCATGGAGTCGTCTTCCTCGAGATGCAACGAATCTCTTAACATGTCATCAGAGCCTAGCCGCTACTCTCCCATACAATCTCACTCTTCTTTGCCTCGTCCGTCATGGGATCCATTCTCCAACCGTGAATGGCAGCAACCTTCTACTCCGAACCTTACTGCTGATGGCCTACCTATATTTAATAGCATGTCCCCTACCTCGCCTTTACTTCACAAAAAGTATATGTCGGCCCCACCTTTAGTAGGCGTTTCTCCACAGCTTTTGGATGCGCATCTCGAGCACTCTCAATCATTGAAGGATCAAATTCGCGCAAGCTCAGTCATGATGGAAGTCCTAAAATCTGAGGTTGCCGAAATGAAGAAACGTTTGGCAGACGAGGCCCACGAACGAGATGAACTTATTGAGTTCGCTGAAGGAAGGGTGATGGACTTAGAAGAGGCCCAAAGACAGTGTGATGCAAAAGACCAAGGTAAATAAGTTATGTATCTCCTTGACGTGACCACCATATGCTGACAGAAGGACATAGTCCTTGAGCAATTGCGTCAAGCCATGACAGTCAACGAACATATGGTCGGGGAACTTCGAGATGATAAACTATTCTACGAGGAACGCTGCGACAGTCTTGAAAGGGAGAACGATGCTCTTCTTGCGGCCAAGGAAGAAACCATACAAGCTTGTATTGAGATGGAAAGCGAAAACGACGAATTGAAGCGTGAACTGAGCAAGATTCGAGAAGAAAATGACAAGCTCCAAAAGGACAAGGAAGAAGCCAAGGTTAATACCCAAGCCTTGCAGACTGAAATGAGATTTATCGAGAGTAAAATGTCCAATCTGGAAGGTGTAGAAGGGTTACTTCGCGATAGAGAAGCCGAAGTGGTAGGGCTCAGAGGAGGGCAAGAGAGGATGTGGGAGCTTGAGCAGCACCTTGAAAACCGGGACAAGAGAATAGCCGAACGAGATAGGACAATTCATGCTCTAAAGAAAAGTCTCGATACCGCCCGATTAGAGTCTCTCAATCGTGTGGAGGCTGCTACTGAGGAACTGAAGACCTCCGTGCAACTTATCTCAGATAAGGAAGAGATTATTTCCGGTCTTATCTCCAAGCTATCTATTCAGGAGGAGTACTCTCAGTCAACTAAGCTGGCCCTCATTGCTAAGGAAGAAGAAGTCAATCAGCTCACTCCGAGGCTGAATTCGATATCAGAAAAGCACCATGAGGATGCAGAAATGATCTTACAACTCAGAAACCAACTTGAAAAGCTGGAAGCTGAGAAGCAAGCAAACGACTTTGAGGCGGAAGAGAGGCTGTCCAAGCACGCAGAGGAGACCCAGACTTGGAAGCAGGAGAGGGAGGAAGTAGGTTTTTTGTATCCTACTGAACGCAATTAGGCTGATGTTTGATCTAGCTCAGCACAAAGCTGTCAGATCTGATGGAACAAGTTACCTCCGCCGTAAACGAATGTGCCAGATATAAGCTTGTGCTCATCCAGAAGGAACGAACTATTGACGAACTCACCGAAAAGCTTCGTTTGATCAGGTTCGAAATCGATGAAAGACACTTTGAATCTCAGGAAGAAATCCATCGACTAAAGTCCCAAATCGAGGAGCAGACGAAGAATGCAGCAGAGATCGAGATGGGCAGCATCCAAACGAGTAGAATGTTGGCGAGCTACTTGGAAGGAAAGAGGCTCTGGGAGGAGGAAAAGGAAGAAGTATGTTTTTCTATCTTCGCTCTGAGGGTAAAAAGCTGACGTGCGAATCGTAGCTCTACGAGAGACTCAACCGACACATAGACGAGACAGGTATTGTTGAGGATCTTCAAGTTCAAATCAAGGAGCTCTTCTTCCAGCTCCAAGTAGCTAAAGACGAATGCGAAGTACACAAGGCATCCGCTGCGCAGAAATCAAATCTTATAATGTCCCAAGATACTGAGCTCGCCCAGCTTCGCCATATTGTCAAAGAATTTGAAGACTCATCTGAAGAAGTCAGGTCCGCGATTGATCGCCGGGCCAAAGGCTACGAGAGAGAAGTTGCCAATCTTCATGAGCAGGTGGAAGGATTACAATATCAGCTCTCCCACAATAATTCCGCCCTTCGCTCTGCTGTGCTCGAGGCTGAAAGTAACAAGGTACTGTCTAAAGATACTAAGTGGCGAGTTGATCGCTACTTGACAGAGATTGACGGGCTGAAGTTGGAGGAAACCAAGCTCAGGACTCATGTGGAGCAACTCAGGATGGAATCGGCAATGGACGAGGTCAAGCGGATTGAATTGGAGAGGAAGGTCGCGAAGATTGAGCAAGAGAAAGAGCTGCTAAATGTAGCTTTGGAAAGCAAGCAGACAGAGGTCGCACTTCTTCAGAGAAAGGAAAAACATCGTTCAATTGCATCGCCTTCCTTCAACTCTGCCAAAGCATCTCACTCGTCACAGTTGTCGGTCTCAGCATTGCGACTTCCGGCAACCCCTACTCCAAGCAGTGATATTAACAACACGCCTCTTACTGGCCTTCTTGCAACTTCAATCTCATCAGCAACTTCTACTCGAAAAGATATGGCTGCTTCAAAACTTAATGCCGTTTCTCGTTTACCTCTTGGTGCCTCTAACCGACACAATAGAGTATCTGATGGGTCAAGAGTCATTCCAGTCAAAGTCACCGGAGAGGCTGAGTATAGAGGAAAAAAAGTTGCGAGGAGGACAAGCTTGCCGATGTTGGCCAGATCTCAAAGTGCCTCAGGTCGTAAGGTGGCACAATAGATTGTTAACATAAATAGCCAGAAATATATCAGACTGTAAATACATGTCATTCCGTCAGGTCGCAAGTAATGAATTCATCATAATCAATCCATCAGGGTACCAGACTCAGTTTGTGCATAATGTAAACACGAGCCAGATGTATCCTCATTTAACCATAAGGATCTAAAAATCTTGAAAATCTTAGATGGGGCGACAAGATTTATCATTGCACCTCGGATGAAATCTCAGTCAAAGTAGTGCCATGCATATTCAGACAAGTAAAAATCAAGGGAAAAGAGCGTAGTAACCAGTCTTGTTAGTGAAGTCACGTATGCTAATGGCGACATCTCAGTATACCCCACATTCATGATGTTCCGTGTTGTAATGGTGGACAGGGGACTCGCCCGAGCAATTGGGATAATGACAATGACGTTAATTTATAACCTAATGGTGCCGATGACTTTTGCGGAGGACTAATCAACGCCACTGGATGGATAAAAGGTATTAAGGTTTTGGCGTGGATATGAAAGAAGAAAGGAAGTAGATAGTAGATTGAAACACCTGTATATCTAATGTTTTCCTGCCACGAGATCGTTAATGATTGTATATGCATTTCAAAGAGGAACTTACTCTTCATCATACCGGTATCCTGAAGTAATGGAGGGCTTGAACCATTTGACGACACCAAAGAGCCGCCTATGTCAGGAGACTACTTTTTGCAATTACCTTCAACAGGTTGTAGGTCTTTATCATCTATTATATTTATACAAGAACGCATTCTATTCTCGATTTCTCAATTCATGGTATGCATGTCCACGCCTATGGATGAGGGGCTTCCACGCTGCTTACAATGAATTCAAGGAAGAAAAAAAAAACTTCCTCCACCCGTGCTTCATCCCCTATTCCCTCTCCTCCATACCGCTTCCCACTTCCCATTTCTTAATTTCTTTCCTATCATTCGACTTCTGCTACCGCTGATTTTGTTGAGAAAACAGCGGCGATCCGTGTGATATTCCGCGTGGCCTTGCTTTTACCACTGAAGAAGGTTGAATTTCTTAGGTTCCAATCACGTCCTTCACCCTATTTCCCTTATCATCTTCTACTTCTTCTTGATGTATATACCTCTTAATAGCGACGGCTTCCCTTTCATCTGCCATCATTACTTCCTTTTTTTCATGTCGCACCCCTCCCGCTCCTCCTTTTATTATACTACACCTGCCTTACGCCGCTTAGGCTTGAGCCTGTTGGCTCTGGCCCGCACCGGCACCGGCACCAGGCTGACCGGGCTGTCCTCCCCTCCCCCTACCTCGTCCTCTATGTCCTTGACCTCGTCCGTTACCCCTAAAGCCACCAGTATTCGGCCGTCTGTTAGGTTGACTCTGACCCTGCGCCTGACCTGGTTGACCGGGTTGTTGCTGGCCTTGTTGCTGAGCTCGGGGCTGAGTCGGAGGGATTTGGCCTTGAATGGGGGTTTGAGCAGGGGCCTGGGGCTGAGTGGAAGGCGCGGGAGGTGGAGATTGCACTGGCGCGGGTCCCTGGGCCTGAGTCGGAGCCTGTTGAGAATAAGAAGGCAAAGGTGCCGGGGCGGGAGAAGAATTGGGCTGCTGCTGGAAAAGGGCTTGAGGCTGGGGTGGGCCCTGACCATATGCCTGTTGGTACTGAGGTTGTTGTTGTTGTTGTTGTTGTTGTTGTTGTTGTTGCTGCTGCTGTTGTTGTTGGACGGGCGCGGCAGCAGGGCTCTGCTGAGCAGCTTGGTGGGAAGGCACAGGAGGGTGTTGTCGTTGTCGTTGTTGAGGTTGTTGCTGAGCGGGAGGAGCGGCGATGGCAGCGGGCTTAGGGGGCGGTGATTCTCGCTCTTCCTCTACCATGGCAGGAGCGACATAGAGGACAGGATCGATGACGGCGGGGATAGGGGCAATTTCTGTGCCAAGTTCGGATTCGATACGGTACAGGTTATGTCTATCTTCAAGCTAAGATAGGACATCAGCACAAAGACAGTATAATGCGAAGTTTCAAGCATACAGTGAGGAGAGAAATGGCAAGACCCAAATGACCAAAACGACCAGATCGGCCGATCCTGTGAAGATATGATTCTGCAGTCCTTGGGAAGTCAAAGTTGATGACAACATTCACGGCCTGGATATCAATACCTCTTGTCAACAAGTCGGAACAGACCAAGTTTCGAGTCATGCCGTTACGGAAGTCGTGGAAAACTCGGTTTCGGTGGGCTTGTTGCATCTTTGCGTGGGAGTAGAAACAGGAATAGCCAAGTTCAGTGACCTTCTTGGCGAGGAGCTCGACACGGTTGGTGGAGTTGCAGAAGATGATAGATTGGTTGATTTGGAGCTAAGAATAGTCAGGCCCAATTCGAGCTGCCAAAAGTCTGGGGCATACCTTAGAGAAGAGGGTGTTGAGGCAATGGACTTTCTGAGATTCTTCAACATAGGCATAATATTGAGTGACACCTTTAAGAGTAAGTTCGTCCATGAGGTTGATTTCGTATGGTTGAACCATGTGTTGGTCCTAAAGCTGGTCAGCGGCAACGGGAAATGAAGATTCAAAACCTACCTTGAATTCCTTGACGGTCCATGGGAAAGTAGCAGAGAACAGCATAACCTGTCTCTCTTGAGGGCACAGAGCCAAAGTCTGCTCAATGACAGGCATGAAATCTTCACTGAGAAGCTTGTCTGCTTCATCCATAACAAAGACACCGCACTTGTTCAAACTCGCAATTCCCTTGCTTCCCAAATCTAAGATACGACCGGGTGTACCGACGAGAATGTGGACAGGTTGTTGAAGACGAAGGATATCGTCACGTAATGTGGTACCGCCGGTGGTAATCATAACTTGGAGGTTAGGGATGTGAGCACCAAGGGTTTTGCAGACTTGGGATGTTTGAAGGGCGAGTTCTCGGGTGGGAACTAGGATAAGTGCTTGAATATGAGATAGAGAAGTGTTGATTCGGTTAAGGGTAGGAATAATGAAAGAAGCAGTCTGAGTTGACATTCAGTCCAAGTCATCAAAAAGTGCCCCGGCTACTCACCTTTCCAGTACCGTTCTTCGCTCGAGCTATGTCATACCCGTAAGCCGCAGCTCCAGACGCTGAAACCTAAACCCACCAAGAATATCTCGTCCTGTAAGGGCCATAGGGATAGCTTGCTCTTGGATAGGACTAGGTCTTTCGAACCCAGCAGTGTAGATACCCATCAAAAGTTCTCGGCGTAAGCCAAAATCTTCGAAACGAGATCCTTGAGTAGCGGTAACGTCCTGGTGCAATCATTAGTTGTGTGAGATTGACGTGTTGGCGCCCGGACAGACCTCAGTTTGGGGACGAAGGTCTTTAGGAGGGGCAGCAAGACCCTGTTTCCAGTCGTCGTTCAGTAACCTAAGCCTACAGTCAGCCTTGCTGGTATTCCAAAGTAACAGCTTACGTTGAGGAAGACGCCATAGTAGATAGCAGAGTAAACGATTAGTCGGTTAAGGAGGATTTAGCTTAATGAGAGAGGCTGGTCCAGCGCTGTGGTGTTGTGAATTGTAGTTAAGTGGGCTGAAACGGCCGATATCGATTGATGGCGGTACGTAGCAATGTATAGCGGGTTGCAAGAGTGTTGTTACGGGATGTAGTCGGTAGCGGATGACTCTATTCGCGGAGCTGGGCGTATAAGCAGCTGTGGCCCTGGCTGGTAGCTGAGTAGACTTGCGGGTAGAATAAGTTGTGGAAAGTATAAAAGCTGAGCAGATATATACTAGTTCGTGCGATCGCAAGGCCGGACGCTGGGCGGAAGTGACGCTTAGCCAGATATAATCCCGACGTGGACGCAGTGTGGCACCTTTGATTTTACGCGCAGCGACGCGTCTGGCGAGAAAGAAGAAAACAACAACATCGACGCAGGATGCAGCTTCTTCCCACTGGCACCGTCTGTAGCTGCACTGCTGCTGATACTTTCTTGACTCTACTATTACCACTGGCCACCGGAGACGCTTCTCGCACTTATATATCCCGCGCAACTCACTGTTCATTCTCGACAACAATCGCCGCACGCACGGACACCCAGGCCCACGTTCCTTTCACATCACTCGATCTCTTCTGTCTTCTGCCGTCTTGCTCCCGTCCAGCACCCTACGCTCAATAGGTGACCCGTTCCTTTGGATCTCCAATCACTCTGGAACGCGACACGTGGCCGGCCGTGGTGCCTATCCGTATTGCCAAACACTTCCGAGAGCAGGAGAGCCACTCCGTTACAAAAATGGACCCGTCCGATCTGCTTCGGACTCGGGAGAAGAGACGCGATGGAGGAGATGCTATGACAGCGGCGCAGACCGAGTTTAGTGACAAGAAGTGCGTAGATGCTACATGTTGATCACTTGTCGTGTTACAGGCTGATCTTGGTTCATCTTGCCATTATTTCATCTGTGCTAACGACCATTCAACTCAATCGCTTCCAATATCTTTATCGCCCCTCCCTCTCGACGCTTATTACTCCAATATGGACCGCATCGTCTCATACTCCCGACGCACGACCTATATACCTACATCTTATCGTTACGAACCGCCACCGTCTTCAACTATCAGGCGTATGTGGCTGCCTGACCCCATTGAAGGCTTCCTTCCATGCTGGATTCGTTCCCAGACAGGAGATGATAACAATCCAGACGCAACCTCTGAAGTGCAAATCTCAACAACAGGAGAAATACGGACCGTACCACTATGGACATTGAATCCAATGAACCCTCCTCAATTTGATGGTATTGAGGATATTGCGGATTTGACGCATCTAAATGAGCCCAGTGTAATTAACAACTTGAAAACAAGGTATAGTGCTGGCGGAATATATGTAAGCAACTTTGCAGAAGATACTTGTACAGAATGCTGACATTTGTGTAGACATACTCTGGGTAAGCGATCGAGATCCAGTTCATATGTGGCTGTATATTAACCCATTCCCATAGTCTTTTCTTGATATCACTCAATCCTTATAAACCATTACCGATATATACACCAAAAATTGTTGCTCAATATCGCTCACGCCGAAGAGAAGAGAATCCTCCACACATATTTGCCGTCGCTGAGCGAGCCTGGCAACAGATTGGCGAGGAAAGAGAATCTCAAAGCATTCTTATCACGTATGATTTCTGTCTACTTTGAACAGATCAGTAGCTGATCAGTGGCCGTAGTGGTGAATCTGGTGCTGGTAAGACGGAAAACACCAAGAAAGTGATCCAATATCTCGCCTCCATAGCCGCGTCCACCATCCCATCTTCTTCATCCTCAAAATCTCTCTCACAAGCCCCATCCACTGGTCTTCCTCGCTCTTCGAGCTTCAAAGGCAAAAATGTTAAAGACCTGTCATCCCCGGCTGACCCGTCTCTTGGAATACTAGAACAGCAGATCCTGCAGGCAAATCCCATCTTGGAAGCCTTCGGAAATGCCCAAACAATGAGAAACAACAACTCGAGTCGATTCGGAAAATTTATCAGAATATTCTTTTCCCCAGCAGGTGCTATTGCTGGAGCAAACATTGATTGGTATTTGTTGGAAAAAAGTAGGGTCACAGCTAGGGCCCAGGGTGAAAGAAACTTTCATGTGTTCTACCAGTTGTTGAAGGGAGCGAAGGAAGCTAAACTGGCTGGTGAGCCCGTTATTCGCTTGCCATGTCGAAGTTGATGTCTGATTAAATGCTGTAGATCGCCTATTGCTGGAAGATAAGCCGGAAAAATACGATTTCCTGAATAAGACCAGACTGCAGATTGACGGGGTCGATGATCTTTCGGAATGGCGTCTATTAAAGGTTAGTGCGGTGTCCTTCTCCAGGAACGAAAGCTCATTATTGTCTAGGACGCCCTTAAAGTCATGGGATTCAACGACACTGAGCAGTTCGAACTGTTCCGCATCCCGGCCGTCATCCTCCATATCGGCAACCTCCTCCTCACCGGATCCTCCTCTGACCAAGCCTTCCTTCCACCCAACATGCAGCCCGTCGCAGATCGCATTTGTCACCTCCTTGGTATTTCTGTGAAAGAATTTACTAAATCTGTGTTACAACCACGAGTTCGAGCGGGGCG